>NC_083576.1:58622265-58667265 GCF_027579695.1 Neoarius graeffei
TCTAGAAAGAATAATATATATAAACATTAATATTTTCTCTCTCCAGGTGCAGGCAGGCAGGGGTAATTTTTTTATGGATTATTTTTGATTACTAAAATTTTCAATATCGTATCATGTCATTAACAGATCTCATGTAAACACTTTTTCTTATTTGCTTTTTGATTTTCTGGTATAAATATCTTGTGTTTCTATTGTTATATTCTATTGTCGTGATGAATAAAAAGTAATTTGTCTCAAGCAATGATGGCAAGTGGGAATTGAAAATCCATTAATTTAGAAGGGGCAAATATACAGGAATTTTCTGATACAGTATATGAAATAACTAAATATAGCTTTTTGCATAAATTAGTTCTCTATTTGATTTGCTCTTTGGCTAAAACTAATTGGTAAGGCATGAAATAATAATAATAGGGGCGGCACGGTGGTGTAGTGGTTAGCGCTGTCGCCTCACAGCAAGAAGGTCCTGGGTTCGAGCCCCGGGGCCGGCGAGGGCCTTTCTGTGTGGAGTTTGCATGTTCTCCCCGTGTCCACGTGGGTTTCCTCCGGGTGCTCCGGTTTCCCCCACAGTCCAAAGACATGCAGGTTAGGTTAACTGGTGACTCTAAATTGACCGTAGGTGTGAATGTGAGTGTGAATGGTTGTCTGTGTCTATGTGTCAGCCCTGTGATGACCTGGCGACTTGTCCAGGGTGTACCCCGCCTTTCGCCCGTAGTCAGCTGGGATAGGCTCCAGCTTGCCTGCGACCCTGTAGAAGGATAAAGCGGCTAGAGATAATGAGATGAGATGAGATTATTTCCCACTGGCTAGTTCTACTTAATCATTTTAAAAATGTTCTTACCAAAAATCAAAATACAAAAATAAAAAAAAATTCACATTTAAATAGAAATCATTAATCATGATTTATTTTATTTTTTACTTTTTTAATCTTTCTAAACCTTAAGTCATGAAGTCAGTGTTGTTCACATGAACTCATGCAACACTGGGGTTTACCATTCATGACTTTCTGAAAGAATCCCCTAAGAGCAAGAGCAGTGCAGCTTTTGTCACAGACCCCTATGAATGTTAACGCAATATGGTCACAGCCTGGCCAAAGCTGGGGTGAGATTGTTTTCAGACTCTTAATTCAATTTGTCACCTCCATTCTGGAGGCCTCGAGTGCCCTAATTTGTGTTAATGAGGGGTAATAAAGTCATAGCTCCTCGCCGTATGCCAGAGGGAGGGCAAGAGAGAGAGAGAGAGAGAGAGAGAGAGGTGGAAAAGGAGGGGAGACTCTCTTTCTCTCTACCTATCACTCCTTCTCTTAGTCACAGGCTGAGCACACCAATCTGTTGTTGTGTCCTCCCCAGCGCCTGGCCTCCATTGTTCCCCTTATTAGGTAGCTTTTGTCGCGTTAGTGCCGTCGCCATCTGCTGTGCTGTCGAAGCCGTAGGTGCGGGCCGGGGGCATTATGGGGGATAACAGTCACTCCCTTCACTTCTTGCTGTGCTACAAAAGAGCTGGCGTGTCCCCAGCTCTCTCTGGCCACCCTCACATAAGGGCCCTTTCAAACTTGACGGAATTAGGGAGAGATTGATGTTCCTGGGCCGGGGGAATGCCACAGGAAGTATGGAAGGGTAGCAAGGCTGAGCGCTCTTGTTCATTTACCTCAGCTGAGCTACAAGAGAGATTGGTTAAGTGTGTCCGCGCGCATGTGTGTGTGTGTGTGTGTGTGTGTGTGTGTGTGTGTGTTCACTTATGGCAGTGAGAGACAGAGTGCAGGAGATTAAGGAAAGTTATTGTTAACAGCAAGCGTGTTATTTTAAAAAAAAAGGAGTTCCTGCCATGTGTCAGCTGTTAGGCCGGATAAACTCACTTCAGGAAGCCTTTAAATGCTGAAATGTCTAAATGTTATTGTGTAAGTTGTCAGAGTTTATCCACTGAAATGGGGAGGTCTTCATTTAAGCTCATAGGTTTTCTCCTGATCTGCGGTTTAGCACATTTGTACACTGTATTATGAACTGTTTAGAGAAAAGAAGGGTTTTTATGAACACACACACACACACACACACACACACACACACACACACACACACACACACACACACAATAGACTGTTATATATTGAATAGCAAATCGCCTGACTTAAATGCAAACCATCACAGAAAATTTGTAGATATTTAGGAAAATTAAGATTTGAGAGATGCAGTGTGTGTGTGTGTGTGTTATATACTACTGAGGACCAAATGTTCCCACAAGGATAGTAAAATCTGACAATTTTTACCTTGTGGGGACATTTGAATGGTCCCCAAAAGGAAGATGATGATGTTGTTGTTGTTGACGACAAAAA
Source organism: Neoarius graeffei (assembly GCF_027579695.1). Lineage (NCBI taxonomy): Eukaryota > Metazoa > Chordata > Actinopteri > Siluriformes > Ariidae > Neoarius > Neoarius graeffei. The sequence continues at coordinate 58,624,592 of NC_083576.1, forward strand.
AAATACAATAGCCCAAAAATTTATTTTTCATTACTGAGGTTCAGATTAGGGTCAGGTTTAGGTGCAGGCACAGCATTAATTAAATACATAATTATTAATGTTAATGGAAGGTCCTCACAAAGATAGTCACTCACACACACGTGTGTGTGTGTGTGTGTGTATATATATATATATATATATAGGAGTGATTCCACGCTTATGGATACTGAAATGGGGACATGAACTTATTCACCTAAAACCATTTCTTTTTTTACCATCAGGTCACAAAACATGTAATCTTTAATGAATGATATGTTAAAAGATAACTTTAATTTTCTGAGATGTAATAAAAACATATTTATATGCCAAAGTCAAGCCTATGAGTTCCAAAATGATGTCTGTTACATTACTTCTGTTACGATTGTCCATCTCGCATCTGTTACAAATTAATTACAATCTAGCTATATACCATGTTAATCTTATTGAAAGAATGTGTATGTTTATTCTACTACACATGTTTATTAATTATATTTGCTAAAACATCACCTTCCTATGTTTCAAAAAGTAATTCTACATTGTTAAAATTGAGAATATATATGTCCACAACACTTCTGTTACGTTCTGACTTTGGCATATAAATATGTTTTTATTACATCTCAGAAAATTAAAGTTATCTTTTAACATATTCATTAAAGATTACATGTTTTGTGACCTGATGGTAAAAAAAAGAAATGGTTTTAGGTGAATTTTTAAAAATAAGTTCATGTCCCCATTTCAGTACCCATAAGCGTGGAATCACTCATATATATATATATATATATATATATATATATATATATATATATATATATATATATATATGGTGGGTGTGGGTGATTTGATTCTGTAGGTGGCAGTGTGGCCTAGTTCATATCAGTACAGAGCGCAATATCACCAAACAGCTTAAGCAACAAAATCTGAGCACTGAGAAGGAAAGAAGTCCCTAAAAATCCAAACTCTCCTCCTCTAATAGCTTAGTGATGACTGACATCATATTAACACTGGCAATGAAAAACCAACAAAGAGACAGACAGACAGACAGACAGACAGACAGACAGACAAATTCTCACAAAACAACCTTTGTTTAATGGGAGTAAAGATATGTTCTTTTACAAAATGCCTTCTTCTTACTATTGTTTATCGGAAATCTGATTGGCATTTGTGTGTTTCTGTCTGGTAGTTTAATTTGTTTACGAGAAGCAGAAGAACATGAAAGGAAAGGGGAGGGCAAGAAAGAGAAGTGTATTGGCTTCCTGGGTTTGTTTATTTGTTTTGCTGTCATCTTTTGTCTCACTCTCTCTTTTCAGTGCCATATCAAACAGAGTGGTGTAATGGATTAGTGTAACCCCTGAATGACCCTGTCCAATGGGGCGACGTGCTCCTGAGATTTCTCACTCAAACACACCATGTTGCCAGACACTGCTACCTTAGACAGCAGTGTGTGTGTGTGTGTGTGTGTGTGTGTGTGTGTGTGTGTGTGTGTGTGTGTGTCTGTGTACGCGCATATGATACTGTTTTTCTTAATAAAAGAAAAGTATTTGACTAGTCAGTGCACTGGTCAAGTGCGAAGTTTGTAAATTGGTAATAACTCTGTAATGCCTAATGAGCTCTGCAGCTCATGATTTTGGTGGACTCATGAGACAGCAGGTTATTTATCATGTAGACACTTTGCCATTTCTACCTCAGACTGTTCAGGCAAAAAAAAAAAAAAAAACTTTAGAATTACTGAAGCTTCAACTTAATGCCTTATATTAGCATTTTCGAGAATAGTGTTTCTTTCACATGCCTGAAATGTAAGGTATGCAGAACCTGGTTGCAATTTTGATTATTGAAAAAAGTTATATGTTCACTTTGAGTAAACTGAAAGAAAAAAACAAACAAACACAAACTTTACCACATACACTTGCAATAAAGTACAACACATACTCGACAAATACAGTAGTCCCGGGCTTCATTTAATTTCTTCTCTGTTTCTTTTCCAGAACCATTACTTCCACACTCCTTTCTGTTCCAGAGGCCAGGAAACAGAAATTAGGTGGTTAATAAACCACATCTCACACCGTGAGGCTTGCTGATGCATTCCTTCACTTGCATGCATTAAATATGCCACATACTTACATTCATACCTGTCATGGTTCTCTCATAACAATCTCCCCAAAAAATCCGCAGAATGTCCTGCTGACACAATTCAGCAATAAACGCACGAGAAATGTATTATTTTAGCTGCAAACGTTTGAGCTGGAATTAGGGATGGTGAATAACCTATGAGATATTCTTGGACCTTGCATATCCTCCAAGTCAAACTTCATTAAGTGTGCTGACTGATCTCGTGTGCAGTGTGTTGTGTTTATAGCGCGGGTGAGCAGCCTGCGTGTTAGCAGCTTATTAACAGGGAGGTGGTTCAGTATTACTAATATCAACCAACCACACTAAAGGAACTGTTCTGAACAACACAAGCAGAACAGTACAAGAGATTAAATGGATAATTATAACTGTTTTTGGAGCCAAATGTTTTATATTCAGAGAAAACATGTGGTAGAGGTTTGCATGTGACCAAAAATCCACCAAAAGAAAATCATACAGTAGAGACCACAGTAATTATTCAGTAATGGCCAAGTTGGATTTATACATAAGCAAAGAATTGAATCGAATTTTAATCTACCTAATGAATAAATAATAATCCAATTTCCTATTAAGCTAATATTCCTATCATAAGTGATGCATTAGTGTGGTTTACATGATGCTATTACAGGAAATAACAAAGCCTTAAGTGAAGGTTAAGTATTATCGAAAGAACATGACATATTGAAGAACTTTTTCAACATAATGGTGAATAATATACAATAATCAATACAAGTAGGATTCAGTACACAAACACACACACATACCAACACCCACACACTTCATATTGCTTCATCCTGTGCCAAAAAAGAGAGAGAAATCTTTTTCATGCCTGCAGCTACATTACTCCCATGCAAATTTCTCTCTCTCTCTCTCTCCAGGCCTTGGCGCACCATTGCTCTCAGAGGGTTCAAATAAGCGCCAGCGCTGAACCATGCTGCACCCCCTCCTCCTCCTCCATTCATTCACAGCCGCGTAATTGGTAGTCAATTTGCGCTCCCTCTTCGCCCATTGTGCTGCATTTTGCTCCGACAGAGTGCGGAAGATTAATGGCCAAGTGCAGTCAAAGGGGCTGCGCCTCAGCAAGCATGGGCAGCCCTAAATCCATTACACCAATTTCCCCTGTCCTGCACTCCAAAAAACGCCAGAGAGAGGATGAAGAGAATAAAAGAATCAAAGCAGTCAGATGGCCTTTGAAACACAGGAAAACAAAAGATAGAGTGAGACAGGAAAAAAATCACATTCAGATTTGAGAGCTTGCATGCAGATATAATACTTACCATTCTGCCTTGTTTTATAATAGTTTTTATGCAGCAGTATGTTTGATGTCTATTATAACAATAAAGTTAGATTTTTCCTTTATTTTTTTATTGTCCTGTGCCCTAAATTGTCTCAAGTTGTGCCTCACCTTGCCCTAACTGTGGCTACATCCACAATAATTCAGTTTAGTTTTAAAACAGTACTTTAAAATGAAAGCAATCACTGTCCAGGGAGGCATGGTGGTGTACTGGTTAGTATTGTCACCTTACAGCACGAAGGTTCTGGGTTCAAGCCCATTGGCTGACGGGGGCCTTTCTGTGTGGAATTTGCATGTTCTCCCCATGTCTGTGTGGGTTTCGTCCGGGTGCTCCAATTTCCCCCACAGTCCAAAAACATGCAGATTAGGTTGATTGGTGGTTCCAAATCAACCGTAGGTGTGATTGGTTGTTTGTCTGAAAAAACACATCACATAATCATTCACATACACACGTGTATGTGAATAACATGCATCAGTTTGTTTTCTTCTGGAAAAGGGTCACATGATAAGAGCATGATGAATCAAGGAAGGATACATCATGACTGATACAGTAAGTCCCAACCTGGAAGCCAACCTGGGTGTCTGTGTCATCATTTTTAAAAGTCTCCGTTTCTGCCCATGCAGACTGAAAAGCAAACCCAGAGTTTCAAACTAAAATTGGGCCAGCGGCTCGAAAAATCCGGAGTAGTGTGAACGTCAGGCGTAAACGTATCAAGAGTGGTGCGTTTTAAAGCTTAACTATTTTTTATATTTAAACTATTTTTCCCTAATTGTGTCCATTCTACAGGTGTATCTCAAAAAATATTGAATATTGTGAAAAAGTTCATTTAATTTATTATTTAATTCAAAAAGGCAAACTTTCATATATTCTATATTCATTACACATCAAGTGAAATATTTCAATCCTTTTTTGTTTTAATTTTGAAGATTATGGCTTGTAGCTCATGAAAATCAGAAATGCAGTAACTCAAATGATTAGAAGATTTCCTAAAATCAATCAAAAAAAGGATTTACAACACAGAAATGTCCAACTACTGAAAAGTATGTTCATTTATACATTCAGTCCTTGGTTGGGGCTCTTTTACCATGAATTACTGCATCAATGCACTGTGGCATGGAGGCGATCAGCCTGTGGCACTGCTGAGGTGTTATTGAAGCCCAGGTTGCTTTGCTAGCGGCCTTCAGCTCATCTGTATTTTTGGGTCGGGTGTTTCTCATCTTCTTTTTGACAATACCCCACAGATTCTCTATGAGGTTCAGGTCAGACGAGTTGGCTGGCCAATCAAGCACAGTAATATCATGGTACGCAAAACATTTGGTAGTAGTTTTGGCACTGTGGGCAGGTCCTAAGTCTTGCTGGAAAAAGAAATCAGCATCTCCATAAAGCTTGTCAGCAGATGGAAGCATGAAGTGCTCTAAAATCTCCTGGTAGACAGCTGTGTTGACTTTGGACTTGATAAAACACAGTGGACCAACACCAGCAGATGACATGACACACCAAATCATCACAGACTGCGGAAACTTCACACTGGAGTTCAAACACCTGGATTCTGTGCCTCTCCACTCTTCCTCCAGACTCTAGGACCTTGATTTCCAAATGAACTGCAAAATTTACTTTCATCTGAAAAGAGGACTTTGGACCACTGAGCAACAGTCCAGTTCGTTCTCTCCTTAGCCCAGGTAAGATGCTTCTGATGTTGTCTCTGGTTCAGGAATGGCTTGATATTAGGAATGTGACAGTTGTAGCCCCTTTCCTGAAGATATCTGTGCGTGGTGGCTCTTGATGCACTGACACCAGCCTCAGTCCACTCCTTGTGAAGCTCTCCCAAGTTCTTGAATTGACATTTCTTGACAATCCTCTCAAGGCTGCAGTCATCCCTGTTGCTTGTGCACCTTTTCCAGCCAGCCTTTTCAGCAATGACCTTCTGTGGCTTACCCTCCTTTTGGAAGGTGTCGATGATCATCTTCTGGACAACTGTCAAGTCAGCAGTCTTCTCCCCATGATTGTGGTTGTGTGTACTGAACTAGACCAAGAGATGCATGGTATTTATACTGTTTCAATAGTCATTTACTCAAACTCCAAATTAAATATTCTAATATTTTGAGACTTTTTTTTGCATTGTAGGCCATAATTATCAAAATTAAAACAGAAAAATGCTCGAAACATTTTAGTGTTCATGTAATGACTATGGAATATAATAAATTTTCACTTTCTTAAATAACTGATGGAAAATATAGAACCTTTTCACAATATTCTTTTTTAGATGTACCTGTATATCTTAACTATCTGTGTTCTCATTGTATCCTAACTGTTCTTCCCTCTATAGAGATCTTGCATGTGACATCACAGCCGATCCAGATTGTGACAGACGCCATCGTGTCGGTCAAACGCCATATTCCGCCTTCTACTTCTACTTCTGGTTCTACTTCTGCTTTTACTTCTACCTTTTCTTCTGGAAAACCCTACTATATACAATTCTACTACAACTGCTGCGGCTACAAGCTCTCCCTACCTGTGCACGTTTTTTATGTTTTTTGTGTGTATTTTTGCGTGTTGTTCGTCTGTACCGGACTTCAATATCCACTACAACTGTATGGACTTACTGGACATTGGTTTCCAGCAGAAAATGATGGTTTGTAGCGATTTCCATCGCATGCACAACATTCCGGACGAGAAAAAAAAATAATAATAACATTCCGGGCGAGACCAGCGGGGTCTCCGTGGATTGTTATCGGAAGCAAAGCGAAGGAGGCGGCGCCGGGAGCAGAAGCAAAAGCGAGGCTACAGGCAGAGCCAGCCTGTTGATTAAGCTCAGGAAACAGCTACTCAAACCTCCACTGCCAAGCCTCTACCTCTCCAACGCCAGATCCATGTAAACAAGACGGACGATTTGGAATTACCTTATTCTATTCTATCATCGGCTGGTCAGTGCTATACTCAATACTTAAGTGACTTACCCATCCAATGAGGATTGTTATTTTCTTGTTTACAAGATGCCACATCTGAGTCGCTGACAAATCCTGAATTTCTGTAAAGAAAACTGTCCAGAGATTTATAAGCACGCAGTGCTTCACCACTGAACAGCGAGGGAAAGTTGATGAGGTAATCATACACGTCTGGGTATTCCGCTGGCAGTTCAAAATCCGGTCGTGAAAACTCCGTCCGGAAAGCCATAAGGGTCACAAATCTGTAGATCGTTTATTTTAGACATATATCTAGTTATCTGTTCATTAGAAAAATGAGCCGTGTAGTCCGTCGGTTGAAATTGATCCATTCTGTACACGAGTGCAGCAGTATTCAGCGGTGTTTTTGACCGACACGATGGCGGTTGTGTACTTTCCGGTCACGTGACTGCAAGATCTCTATACTCTAATTGTGTCCGTCCACTCTCTATACCCTAACAATACCTTCCAAGTTGCTCCAATGTGTTCTTCATATGCCTGTTTTACATTCTCTCTCTCTCTCTCTCTCTCTCTCTCTCTCTCTCATTTTCTTTCAGCATGTGATTGCTGTAACAAGCTGCAGGCTGTAGCTTTGTTTTGCTCTTTTTTTTTTGCTATTGTTCTATTGTGTGTGCCTGACAAGCAACACCTAACACACAACAGTGTGTGTGGGCGCGAATGGCAAGTGCCTATACGTGTATGTCACTGCACATGGACAGTTCTGTTGTGCTGAGGTGACAGACAGAGAGTGTGCAAGGATAGAAGTGTGTGTGTGTGTGTGTGTGTGTGTGTGTGTGTGTGTGTGTGTGTGTGTGTGTGTGTGTGTGTGTTTAACGTCAATGAAGACCCACTAAGAAACTTCTCTCTTTCTCCCACCTCCTTCCGCTTTCTTTCAGTGCTTTCAAAGCTTTCTTTGTTGTCCAATTTTTAAACAATAGGATTTAGAGAACAGTTACAGATCCATATTACTGTGTTTTTCAGTGTGAACAGAGATTTTACAGTGTGCCAACAATTAATTGTGGTATGCCTTTGGATGTGTGTGTGTGTGTGTGTGCATGTTTCTCCCAGTCCACGGTGTTCATAATTCTTGGTCCAGGCTTCAAAGCCCTTGGCAGATTAACACAACCATAGCACAGTGCAATTGGACTGGCTCTTTAATTTATGTACCTTCGCTTTGCACCTGTTGAGCCTCCACAATGAGCTGTGTGTTTGTGCGAAGGCCAGCATGGGCTCTGGAGGTCACTTTGCTGCTCGCCTAGTCGCAGCACAAGGGATGGTGCATGATCATTTTCTTGACAGCTCCAACACATGGGGTCTGTAAGGGGTTCTGAGCTTGGGGCTGAGCAAGAAAAGACACTCGAGAGTTAACTGATAAAGTTGTGCTGATTAGTCTGATGAAATCGGGCAAAACAGTCAAGACGTTAAAGGTCTCTAATGCGCACAAGCTATGGATTAACAGGCTTGACGATGGCTCACCTGGATCTCCTCAGTCGAGACAGATGGAAGCAACATAACTCCTAATCAAAAGCAAATCCAGAGTATAACTAGAAGGGTATTTGGTAGAGTACATACCTCCGCCAAGCCACATGTTCAGATTTGCATCAGAATCAAATCAATTGTTCCTTGGCCCATGGCACACCTTTTATCAAAACTTCATCAAAATCCGTTCACTACTTTTTGAGTTATATTGGGTGAAGGCAAAAAAAAAATCGTAGATCTGCATACATATATGGATCCTGGATCCACTTACATATTCAGATTTGCATGAAAATCTAATCAATTGTTCCTTTGCCCATGGCCCACCTTTCCTTGGAATTTCATAAAAATCCCTTCACTATTTTTTGAGTTATGTTGAGAAAAGACAAACAAATGGAGATGAAAACATAACCTACTCCAACAAAATTGGAAGAGGTAATAAAGTAATAGAAATAGGCATTGCATTTTGTAAATTACAGTATATCAGATTATTAAAGTTATTAAAATATTAAAGTATAACTCAAGGATACTGAAGCTTCTCATTAGAACACTCAGAACATTACAAAGTATTAAAAATAAGAAAAGGACAATCTGTGATAAATGCTAAAAAGGCCTTTTAGGAGAGTAAGTTGCACAAATCTCTAATTCTAGTGCCTAATAAATTGATATTAATAATGACAATCAAACTCAATAGCTGTTCCCTGAGGAAGCAAACACCTATATCGAGGAGCTCCCACTTAGCAGCAAAGAATATCTTACAACTGTTTCGCATTAAAGCCTTACCGTGGTAGAGTTTCGGAAAGAGAGAGTGAGTAAGACAGACTGAAGGGAAAAAGGCAGAATTATGACAGAGGTGCGTGGATGGGTGCTTAGAGTGTTAATAAAGATGTCAGGCGAGAACATCAAGAGACACAAAGTCTCATTTTCAGCCAAGGTGCTGCCCTGCAGATGTGCAGCCGTGAAACAGGCATCGGCCTCTAAGCGACTGCATCCAGCTAACAGGCCCAAATCCATGCCGTGCCGTTTGAAGTGGGGGCCAAGAGGTGTCCAGACCCTTAACAACCACCAATTTATTACAACACCATCCTGCTGAGAGCAAACAGGTCAAAGGTCAATCCAGTGAGCCCCATAAAAAACGTTTCTCTTTTTCTTTTGCTCTTCTCTCTCTGTTATTCTCGTAACCCTCTTTTTTCTCTTGACCTCTTTTTGCTTTCCCTGTCTTTCCTCATCTCTTTTTCTCTCTTTTTCTCCTCCAGGCTTCCAGCACCTGTTTAGCACCTTGGGGGTTTTTTATGAGATGTCAGGGCATTTTAAGTGATTCATTTAACTTTTTTGCCTGTTAAACAACCCTCGGCAAAAACAGAAGTAGAAAAAGTGATGCTTCTTAGTTAAAGGACTAGTTCAATCCAACTGAATCTTTGTCCAGTGTATCTGTAGAGGGGGAAAAAAAGTGATTTTTTTAATGCAAATTTTGAAGAATGTTGAATTAATTTGGTAAAAAAGTCTCATCTCATCTCATTATCTCTAGCCGCTTTATCCTTCTACGCAGTGGTTCTCAACCGGGGGGGCGCGCCCCCCTGGTGGGGCGCGGAGGTACTCCAGGGGGGTCGCGAGTAGGCTTCATGTATGGAGGGAAAAAAAAATCTGGGGCTAACAGGCTATAGTAGCTAAGCAGATGCAACACATTTACCCATGTCAAAATGCAGGACATTGGACTATTACATACAAATCAATACTATTATAAAATCTATCATAAAATCTTGTGTGTGTGGCCGCATCAGTCGGGGGAACTGTGATATGTTCCCAAGCCTTGCAGACTTTATCAGTAATGCAGGCACTTCCCACGATTTCTCATCTGTCTTTCAAGCAGCGTCAGAGCACCTGTCGGTAATGAGAAAACAGTTTGCGGCATACTTCACAGAGGATTATCGCTCTTTTGCGTGGGTACGAGATCCATTTGTGTGTACTGCTGACGAACTTCCAGTTGACATGCAGGAACAGCTTATTGAGCTGAAGAGTGACAGTAGACTTAAGGCAGTCTTCACCTCATGCCCTCTTTCGACATTCTGGGCAGCATTGATGCAGGAGTACCCGCAACTGTGTGACGTAGCCTTGAAACTGCTCGTCCCATTCGCATCGACCTACTTGTGTGAGGCAGGATTTTCAAAAATGACTGCGCTCAAAACGAAATATCGCAATCGTGCGCAAATTGAGGATGACTTGAGACTGTGCTTGTCAAACATTTCGCCAAGAATCGAGGATCTTTGTAAGGCAAAGCAGGCTCAGGTCTCGCATTAACGCAAATGCAGATCACAAAGGCACAGTAAAAAGTAAAACCTAAATTCACGCCTGGTCCCAATTCCCAATGATATCAATAGCCAGCTAATGATAAGCCTAATAAAATACCTAATAAAAACACTAATAATAATAATAATAATAATAATAATAATAATAATGATGCCTATTAATAATAATAGCATAATAATAATAATAATAATAATAATAATAATAATAATAACAACCAACAACAGCAATAATAATAATAATAATAATAATAATAGGCCTAATAATAATAATAATGCCTGAAAGAACATAAGTCTTGTACTACTGCCAACAGCTTAGTAATGATAATAGGCCATAATAATAATAATAATTATAATTATAATAATGCCCGAAAGCAGATTAGAAATGTGGTGCTACTGCCAATTATAACAATAGCCTAATAATGATAATAGGCCTATGTATTTCTATGGAATGGATAATGCTACTACTGCTGCTACTACTACTACTACTACTACTACTAATAATAATAATAATAATAATAATCTAGCCCAGGGCTATCTATCTATCTATCTATCTATCTATCTATCTATCGGTCGATATAAGGTGCTGTAGGTCGGGTGGCGTCACTGCGGGTGAGTGTGTTTGGGGGGGGATGGGGGCGGGGCGAGAAGAGGGGCCCCCAACTGCAATGAACCAGCTTTGGTGGGGCCCAGGTTGCAAAAGGTTGAGAACCCCTGTTCTACAGGGTCACAGGGAAGCTGGAGCCTATCCCAGCTGACTACGGGCGAAAGGCGGGGTACACCCTGGACAAGTCGCCAGGTCATCACAGGGCTGACACATAGACACAGACAACCATTCACACTCACATTCACACCTATGGTCAATTTAGAGTCACCAGTTAACCTAACCTGCATGTCTTTGGACTGTTGGGGAAACCGGAGCACCCGGAGGAAACCCACGCGGACACGGAGAGAACATGCAAACTCCGCACAGAAAGGCCCTCGCCGGCCACGGGGCTCGAACCCGGACCTTCTTGCTGTGAGGCGACAGCGCTAACCACTACACCACCGTGCCACCCTGGTAAAAAAGTAATTATTGTTATTTACTTTTCCAAAATTTTGTAGTATCTGTATGCAGTTAGACCCACACAATGCATTGTTAATGTATATACAGTGCCACTGAAAAATTTGGACACACCTACTCATTCATAGGTTTTTCTGTATTTTGACTATTTTTTATATTGTAGAACAATACTGAAGACACAAAACTATGAAATAACATTTGGAACATATATGGAATTATGTGATAAACAAAAAAGTGATTAAAAAACCAAACATCTTTCATGTTTTAGATTCTTTAAAGTATCCACCGTTTACCTTCATGACACTTTGCACACTATTGGCATTATCTTAACCAGTTTCATGAGGTAGTCATGAAATGCTTTTCAATTAACAGGCGTGTCTCATCAAAAGTTAATTAGTGCAATTTCTTGCTTTCTTCAAGAATTTGAGATAAAAAAATAAATAATAAAAATACAGTATATAGGCCTATTCCACAACTTGGCACATTGGTATCGTGGTTAGCACTGTCGCTTCACAGCAAGAAGGTTCTGCATTTGAGCCCAGTGGCCGATGGGGGCCTTTCTATATGGAGTTTGCACGTTTCCCCATGTCTGTGTGGTTTCCTCCAGGTGCTCCAGTTTCCCCCACAGTTCAAAGACATGCAGTTAGATTAACTGCCTACTCTAAATTGTCCATAGGTGTGAATAGTTGTTTCCCAAGCCCGGAAATGGGATGGTTGTGGCAGGAAGGGCATCCGGTGTAAAACTATGCTAAAATTAATATATGTGAACCAATAGGGTCCACATAGCAGCAACCCCACACACATAAGTGGGACAAGTTGAAAGGATTGTGTGAACCCTATTCAAAAACTGTAGTAATCCATATTATGTCAAGAACCACTCAACTACGTAAAGAGAAACAACATCCATCATTATTTTAAGACATGAAGTGTCTTTTAATTAATAAAAATAAAGAAAAAATACTGAATTAACCAGCTTCATGAGGTAGTCACCTGGAATGCTTTTCAATTAACAGGTGTGCTTTGTCAAAAGTTAATTAGTGCAATTTCTTGCCTTTTTCATGAATTTGAGATCAAATAGTAATTAGTAAATAATAAAAATACAGTAAATAACCCTATTCCACAACTTGGCACATTGGTGTAGTGGTTAGCACTGCCGCAGAACATTCTTGCTGCTTATGGCGGCATGGTAGTGTAAGTGGTTAGCACTGTCACCTCGCAGCAAGAAGGCTCTGGGTTCGAGCCCAGCAGCCGATGGGGGCCTTTCTGTGTGGAGTTTGCATGTTCTCCCCGTGTCTGCATGGGTTTACTTCGGGTGCTCCGGTTTCCCCCACAGTTCAAAGACATGCAGTTAGGTTAACATGGGACGGTCTTGGGCTGAAGTGCCCAAGAGTGGTGGCGTGCACGTACGCAGTGGCTTTGCTTTCCTATGATGAACTAAATTTCATTATACATTTGTGGAGTGACAATAAAGGTATTCTATTCTATCTGAATTAGAAGGTGTGTCCAAACTGTTGACTGGTTTTATATATATATATATATATATATATATATATATATATATATATATATTCTGTTTTTCTCTATATAGGGAAATTATTTTCTGAGGTAATTATAAATAAGTAACAGATGCAGAAAATCCAGATTAAGTTGCCAGTCTTGAAGGTAGCGCTCATACTGTATGACCTACATACAACTAGCCTTTATTTTATTTCATTTTTTTACTCCAGTCCTCAGTTTCTTATTTATTTCAACATGCATACTGGCATCACAATTTCATTTTCTTTAACTAAGAGAAGGCCAATATGTGACATGAGCTGGCTATATTTTGTGAATATTCTAACCCAACTGGCTGTGGTATGAACATACAGAAATATGAGAGTTGCTGACGAATCCAGTGAATGATTTCAACTGTGAATGGTTAAACAAGGCCACACACACTTCTGTGGTAGAACGTGAGGCTGTTCAACGAAATGGGTGTAGCTGGAGCATAATAATCCCAAATCCACAAACATGTTAAACAGCACTTATCCGCTACCATCACCCTCCAATGATGCATCACTTTCTAAATATGTGTGTGTGTGTGTGTGTCAGAATGGAAAAAGAGAGGGAAAGAGAAATCAAAGAGAATATCTGGCACATAGATTTACAACCCAGGTGAGATGTTTTCACTGCCTTTTTTACCAGCAGAGAGAGAGAGAGAGAGAGAGAGAGACATGGGTTGTTGTATGACATGTTGTATGGTAGAGATATACTGTATCCAGCTTCACAGATTAACACTGATGTCCCTCTATGACAAATTCAAGGCTGGCCTGCATGTGTTGGCCTTTTTAAGCTGATTGGCAACTCTGAATTATTTCAGTTGTGACCCAAATAAAATAGATTGTCATTTCCTACACAGTTTGTCTTGACAAGGGTTATTACAAACGGGCATAACTACAGCTTTTATCAGACAAGAGCTAACACTAGAAGGCAGGCTTTAGCAATCTTGATTTGTGGTGAAGACGTGAGCAAATTTCAAATAGTACAACCCTAATTCCATAAATTTCACATACTGTGTAAAACATAAATATAAAATAGAATGTGAAGATTTGCAAATCTTAGAAACCTTATATTTCATTGAAAATAGTACAAAGACAACATATCAAATGTTGAAAGTGTGAAATTTAATTGTTTTTTTGAAATATATATGCTCATTTTGAATTTGATGTCAGCAATATGTTTCAGAAAAGTCAAGACAGGGGCAACAAAAGACTGAAAAAGTTGTGTAATGCTAAAAAAAACCTAATTTGGTTAATTGGCAACAGGTCAGTAAAATGATCGGGGATAAAAAGAGCATCCGAGGCTGAGTCTCTTAGAAGTAAAGATAGGGAGAGGTTCACCACTCTGTTAAAGACTGTGGGCAAACATCTCATCTCATCTCATTATCTCTAGCCGCTTTATCCTTCTACAGGGTCGCAGGCAAGCTGGAGCCTATCCCAGCTGACTACGGGCGAAAGGTGGGGTACACCCTGGACAAGTCGCCAGGTCATCACAGGGCTGACACATAGACACAGACAACCATTCACACTCACATTCACACCTACGGTCAATTTAGAGTCACCAGTTAACCTAACCTGCATGTCTTTGGACTGTGGGGGAAACCGGAGCACCCGGAGGAAACCCACGCGGACACGGGGAGAACATGCAAACTACGCACAGAAAGGCCCTTGCCGGCCACGGGGCTCGAACCCGGACCTTCTTGTTGTGAGGCGACAGCGCTAACCACTACACCACCGTGTGCGGGCAAACAATGCAACAATTTAAGAATAACATTCCTCAATGTAAAATGACAAAGAATTTGGGGATCACATCATCTATGGTACATAATATCATTAACAGATTCAGAGAATCTGGAGAAATCTCTGTATGCAAGAGACAAGGTGTTAGGGTTTTGCTGGGATTCGAACCTGGTTCGTTGGTGTGATGATCCGGCAAACCCCCACTGGGCCACCAGGGGAATGACTCAAATGCAGAGGCGTGAGGCGGAAGTAGAAAAAGTAACAAAAGGTTTATTTATACTATGTACACTATATACAATCCAGGGCAAAACAAAAAAAAACAAAAACAAAGAGTATAATACAAAAAGAAAAAGGCAAAAATGCAAAAGCTCAGAAGATCCACAAAACACAGTACAAAGGAAACTGGAGATAAACATAACAGCACAAAGACTCCCTGACAAGAGGACTGAACTCAGGGGTATAAATACACAAACTAATTAAGGACACAGGTGAAGATAATTAGGACTAACAGGCAATTAACAAAAACACAAAACACAGGAACAGTGGTGGCCTCTAGAGGCCAAAATAAACAAGACACGAAAAGGAAATAACAGCGGCCTCTAGAGGCCAAAACAGTCCAAGTCGTAACAGGACCCCCCCCCTCTAGGAGCGTCTCCTGACGTTCCCAGAGCGATCCGGATGGGCCGAATGGAAGTCCCGACACAGTTCTTTATCTAGGACATCCCGAGCAGGAACCCAGCAGCGCTCCTCAGGACCATAGCCCTCCCAGTCCACCAGATATTGCAACCCGCCGCGGACCCGGCGGGAGTCAAGCAGGCGATGCACAGTGAACACAGTCTGCCCCTGGAAGATGCGGGGGGGTGGGGGGTTCCTAGAGGCAGGGGCATACGTAGACGTCAGTACAGGCCGCAACAGGGAAACATGGAAAGTGGGGTTGATCCTCAGAGTCCGGGGCAACTGGAGCCGGTAGGAGACAGGGTTCACCCTGCGCACCACCTTGAAGGGGCCAATGTAGCGAGGAGCAAGCTTGCGGTTCTCCACCCGCAGTGGAAGGTCCTTAGTGGACAGCCAAACCCGCTGCCCAGGGCGGAAAGTGTGTGCAGGTCTTCTGTGGCGGTTGGCCTGAGTCTGGTTGGTTCTGGAGGTCTGTATGAGGGTCTTCCTGACCTTGCTCCAGGTCTTGCGACACCGTCTCACATATTGGTTGACCGAGGGCACCCCCGCGTCCTCCTCCTGGTCCGGGAACAGAGGTGGCTGGAACCCGAATTGGCACTGGAATGGCGACAGCTTGGTGGCCGATGACTGCAGGGTGTTGTGGGCGTACTCTGCCCATGGCAGCCAGGTGCTCCATGATGTCGGGTTATCCATAGCCAGGCCTCGCAGGGTGGTTTCCAGGTCCTGGTTGAGCCTCTCCGTCTGACCATTGGACTGTGGGTGAAACCCAGAGGAGAGGCTGGCAGTGGCTCCGATGACCTTGCAGAACCCGTGCCACACTCGGGAGGAGAACTGGGGCCCTCGGTCTGAGACGATGTCCTGTGGAAGACCAAAGACTCGGAAGACATGATTAAATATAAGTTTCGCTGTTTCAAGAGCAGAGGGGAGTTTGCACAGAGGTATGAAGCGGCAGGCCTTGGAGAATCTGTCAACAATGACCAAAATGACCATGTTACCTTGTGACTCAGGGAGACCCGTGATGAAGTCGACTGCCACGTGGGACCAGGGACGCCGGGGAATGGTCAGAGGATGCAGGAGACCCTGGGGACGCTGTCGTGGGTTCTTGGTTCTGGTGCAAACCTCACAGGACAGGACAAATGACCTTACTTCCTGCTCCATGTTAGGCCACCAGAAGCGTCTTTTCAGGAAGTCCAGGGTCCTCCGAGCTCCCGGGTGGGCGGTGAGAGGGGAAGAGTGACCCCACTGGAGAACCTTGGCCCGGGCTTGATGTGGGACGTACAAGAGGCCCGGTGGCCCCGTCCCAGGACCGGGGTCCTGGCGTTGGGCTCGTCGAACAGCCTCCTCAATACCCCAGCGGACAGGGGCCACAATCCGGGACACCGGGATAATAGGCCCGACTTCATTCTCCCTGGCAGAGAACAGCCTGGACAGTGCATCAGGTTTGGTGTTCTTGGAGCCGGGACGGTACGAGAGGGTGAAGTCAAACCGACTGAAAAACAGGGCCCACCTAGCCTGTCGAGGGTTCAGTCTCTTGGCTTGCTGGAGGTACTCCAGGTTCTTGTGGTCAGTCCAAACCAGGAATGGATGTTGCGCTCCCTCCAGCCAGTGCCTCCACTCCTCAAGGGCCAGTTTGACCGCTAACAGTTCTCGATCCCCCACATCGTACCGGGACTCCGCAGGACTCAGGCGGTGGGAGAAGTAAGCGCAGGGGTGCAGCTTTCCTTCCGAACGTTGAGAGAGTACCGCGCCGACACCACTGTCCGAGGCGTCCACCTCCACGATGAATGGTTGGGAGGTGTCCGGGAGGACCAGAATGGGTGCTGTGCAGAAGCGGGCCTTGAGGTCTTTGAACGCCTTTTCTGCCTGAGGAGACCAGCCATAAGATCCACCTGTCCCTTTGGTGAGGTCTGACATGGGTGCTGCCACAGAACTGAAGTTCCTGATGAACTTGCGGTAGAAGTTAGCGAATCCTAAGAACCGCTGAACCTCCTTAACGGACTTGGGAGTAGGCCAGTCCCGGACGGCCAGGGTCTTGGCAGGGTCCATTTGGAGTTGGCCTGTCCGTACAATAAATCCCAGAAAGGAGACCTCGGGAACATGAAATTCGCATTTCTGGGCCTTGGCGAACAGATTGTTCTGTAGCAGCCTCTGGAGAACCTGGCGGACATGGTGGCGGTGCTCCTGCACGGTCTTGGAAAAGATAAGGATGTCATCGAGGTAGACAAAGACGTACAGGTTAATCATGTCCCTTAAGACGTCGTTGATTAGGGCCTGAAAAACAGCTGGTGCGTTGGTGAGTCCGAAGGGCATCACCTGGTATTCGTAGTGCCCAGACGGGGTGTTAAAGGCAGTCTTCCACTCGTCTCCCTGTCGGATACGGATGAGGTGGTATGCGTTCTGTAGGTCCAACTTGGTGAAGACGGTGGCGCCTTGGAGCAGGTCGAAAGCAGTGGACATCAGCGGAAGGGGATATCGGTTGCGCACAGTGATCTTGTTCAGGCCCCTGTAGTCAATACATGGTCGAAGCCCCCCATCCTTCTTGCCGACAAAGAAGAAGCCGGCACCAGCAGGTGAGGTGGAGGGTCGAATGAACCCAGAGACCAGGGCGTCTTTGAGGTATTCCTCCATAGCCTTGCGTTCTGGCTGAGAGAGGGAAAACAGTCTGCCACGAGGAGGGGTAGTCCCAGGGAGCAAGTCGATGGCACAGTCGTAGGCCCGGTGCGGAGGAAGAACGGCGGCCCTGCTCTTGCTGAATACTTCCTTGAGATCCCAGTACTCTGTGGGAACTTGAGATAACTCGGTGAGATCAGGGGGCTCGGCAGGAGACACAGGAGAGCTAGAGAGCAGACAAGAGGCATGGCATGCAGGGCCCCATTCCACAACCTGGCTTGTTACCCAGTCTATGCGAGGGTTGTGGCGAATAAGCCAAGGAAGGCCTAGAATAACTGGGAACTCAGGTGAAGGAATCAGGTGCAGGGATATTTCTTCCTTGTGACCTTGAGACTGGAGGAAGACTGGAGAAGTAACTTGGGTGACTCTTCCATCACCTAACGCTTGGCCATCGAGGGCAGACACAGACAGAGGGACTTCAA
The DNA here is from genome assembly GCF_027579695.1 of Neoarius graeffei. NCBI lineage: Eukaryota > Metazoa > Chordata > Actinopteri > Siluriformes > Ariidae > Neoarius > Neoarius graeffei. The sequence continues at coordinate 58,642,858 of NC_083576.1, forward strand.
GAGGTGCAGTAGGTATATTGATGCTTTGGGCGAAGTGAATATCCATAAAGTTCCCAGCCGGCTTTGAGTCTATCAAAGCTTGACAAGAGTGGACAGACTCACCCCAGGAGATGGAGACCGGGATGTAGATTCCTTGACCAGGGAGTCCGGGAGAGAGGGTAGGCCCCGTCACAACCCTCCCTCGGCTGGACGGGGCGGTCCTTTTCCCAAGAGTTCGGGACATGATGCTCGGAAGTGACCAGGCTTGCCACAGTAGATGCAGCACTTGTCCCTCCTTCTGCGCTCCCTCTCAGATGCGGAGAGGCGAGTACGACCCACTTGCATGGGTTCTGGACAGTCACTGAAGGAGGTAGATGGTCTCCAGGTAGAGGTAGGGAGGCTGGGGGGGCTCAAGGCTTGGTGGCGTTCTCTCATCCTGTTGTCCAGACGAATAGCATGTGAGATGAGGGTTTCGAGGTCACTTGGGCATCCAATAGAGGCCAGACCGTCCTTGATGGGGTCAGACAGACCATGGTGGAAGGCTGACACCAGGGCAGTCTCGTTCCATCCACTTACTGCTGCGAGTGTTCGGAACGAGATGGCGTAATCTGCGACGCTTCCTCCTTGCCGGATGGACATGAGCTTTCAGGCTGCGTCGGTACTGATGTCTGCCTGATCGAAGACCCAAAGCATCTCTTCAGAAAACAGCTGGAAATCAAAGCACTCAGGTCCCTGTCTTTGCCAGATAGCAGTAGTCCAGGCTCGCGCCTTACCAGCTAATAAGGTGATCACAAAGGCAATCTTGCGGCGATCCGTAGTGTAGGTGGTAGGCTGAAGCTCAAAGGTGAGTTGACACTGGGTAAGGAACTCTCGGCACTCACTGTGCTTGCCGTCATACCTCTGTGGTGCAGGAAGGCTGGGTTCGCGAGGTGAAGAAGGCAGCATGGCAGGAGGCACTGGAGCAGGAGTGGGAGCTGGATCAGGAACTGGATCAGGAGCAGGAGATGCAGGCAGAGATGTCAGCTGTGCCAGGGTTTTCCCAATTTGCTGAAGCAGTTCCTCGTGGCGAGCAAGGGCCTCACGTTGGCTGGTGAGCGTACGTCCATGAGCGTCCATGGTCGCTCCGAAGCATGTCAAAGCTGCCATAATTCCCTGAAGGTTGGCCGGGTAGACAGTTGAAGCAGCCTCTGCTGAGTCGGTCATGACGGAGTCTTTCTGTTAGGGTTTTGCTGGGATTCGAACCTGGTTCGTTGGTGTGATGATCCAGCAAACCCCCACTAGGCCACCAGGGGAATGACTCAAATGCAGAGGCGTGAGGCGGAAGTAGAAAAAGTAACAAAAGGTTTATTTATACTATGTACACTATATACAATCCAGGGCAAAACAAAAAAAAACAAAAACAAAGAGTATAATACAAAAAGAAAAAGGCAAAAATGCAAAAGCTCAGAAGATCCACAAAACACAGTACAAAGGAAACTGGAGATAAACATAACAGCACAAAGACTCCGTGACAAGAGGACTGAACTCAGGGGTATAAATACACAAACTAATTAAGGACACAGGTGAAGATAATTAGGACTAACAGGCAATTAACAAAAACACAAAACACAGGAACAGTGGCGGCCTCTAGAGGCCAAAATAAACAAGACACGAAAAGGAAATAACAGCAGCCTCTAGAGGCCAAAACAGTCCAAGTCCTAACACAAGGCTGAAAACTGACATTGAATGTCTGTGATTTTCAGGGCCTCAGGCGACACTGCATTAAAAGCAGACATGCATCTGTAGCGGAAATTACTGTACGGGCTCAGGAACACTTCAGAAAACCATCGTCTGTGAAAACAGTTCATTACTGCATCCACAAATGCAAATTAAAACTAGATATAAACAATATCCAGAAACACTGCCACCTTCTCTGGGCCCAAGCTCTTTTACGATGAACTGAGGCGAAGTAGAAAATTGTTCCGAGGTCTGACAAATCAAAAGTAGAAATTCTTTTTAGAAATCATGGACCCCACATCCTCCAGGCTAAAGAGGAGAGGGACCATCCGGCTTGTTATCAGTGTTATCAGTTCAAAAGCCAGCACCTGTGATGGTATGAGGGCACATTAGTGCGCATGACATGAGTAGCTTTTACATCTGGGAAGGCATCATTACATTAATGGAATTTAGCAGATGTTCTTATCCAGAGCGATGTACAATATACCCAGAGCAGCCTGCGGAGCAGTTGTGGTTTAGGTGCCTTGCTCAAGGGTACTTCAGCCATTCCTGCAAGTCCAGAGAATTGAACCAGCAACCTATTGGTCCCAAAGCTGCTTCTCTAACCATTAGGCCATGGCTTCCCATCATTCCAGCATCATTAATGCTGAATGATATATACACGTTTCAGAGCAATACTGTATGCTGCCATCCAGCCAAAATCTTTTTTCAGGGAAGGCCTTCCTTCTTTCAGCAAGACAATGCCAAACTGCTTTCTGCACATATTAAAACTGCACCACAGTAAAAGAGTCCGGGTGCTAAACTGGCCTGCCTGCAGTCCAGACCTGTCTCCCATTTAAAACATTTGGTGCATTATGAAGTACAGAATACGACAAAGGAGACCCCGAACTGTTGAGCAACTGAAATTGTATATCAGACAAGAATGGGACAACATTTCTCTTTCAAATCTACAGCAATTGGTCTCCACAGTTCCCAAACATTTACAGAGATTTAAAAGTAGAGGTGATGCAACACAGTGGTAAACATGCCCCTGTCCCAACTTTTTGAAACATGTTGCTGACATCAAATTCAAAATGAGCAAATATTAAAAAAAAAAACATTTCTCAGTTTCAACATGTGTTGTCTTTGTACTATTTTCAATGAAATATAGGGTTTCCAAGATTTACAGATCTTCATATTCTGTTTTTTTTAATCCCAAATTTATGGAATTGAGGTTGTAGAAGAAATATACTGCCTGTACACAGTGTTCCATACTTGTGATCCAGAGGAAGTTATGGTACTACATCAGTTGACACCTTATACGTGCTGATTGTTTTCAGGAATGTATTTGGCACTGCTGTCCAGGAAATACCAGGAAAATTCACCTGTTACAAACTGAGTTCATAAATAATATGTGAGGTTTTCATTGGGGTTTGTGTGTGTGTGTACGCATGCTTGTCTTTGTAGCTATGTACATGTGTGTGACAGTATGAGTCTGATGTAGCATTTAAATTTGTTTTGAGTATGTCAACAGATATTATGGACTATTAATCTTCCCAGCTGCATGGGGATTTTTTTTTTTTTTGCCCATGTGTACATATGATGGGTCACCTTCAGACCATCAGATCAGATATGGACCATGGACACAAGTTGTGAACCTCACAAAGCTCACACTAAGAGGGACGAATCATTTCTCAACATCTGCAATTATGATGCACGGGTGACAAATTAAAGTAAACATGAAATGTCTTAGTAAAGTTTTGGGCCACCAGAACAGCATGAATGGACTTTGGTTTCAAGTCTACAAGTATCTGTAGAAATGGGACTTGAACAATGAAAACCTTTCTTCCAAAAGATATTCCCTCAGTTGGAGTTTTGATGATGGTGGAGGAGAGCACTAAACATGAGTCCAAAATCTCCCATTATGTGTTCAACTGGATTGAGATCTGATTACTGTGAAGACTGTAGCATATGATTTATAAAATGAGAAAAAATCCAAAGTGCTCAGGAATTGATGAAAAAAGGAATAAAAAATAAAAAAAATTGTTTGGTATATGGAATGCAAAAGCCTTTGAAAAAAGAAGGAATCCAAGGCACTTTTCGTACACAACTATATAAAAAGCCTTTATTTTACATGGCTATTTCATACAGAAAACATGAGCTGAGTAGCAACCCACACGTAGCAGCACAGACAGCCTTCTTCAGGCTATGTGAAGCCTTCTTCAGCATATGATTTATATAATTTTCATATTCTTCGAATCATTCAGTGAACCCTCGTGCTCTTTGGACGGAAGAATTGTTTTTCTGGTACTGTATAGATAGAAATGTTTCATCATAGGTTAATGGATATGACTCAGAGATGTTGTACTGATTGATACTGACTCGTCTCTATGGTACCACCTTTCCACCAATGTGCACCAGGTGCTAGTTCTGGGTTGGTGCTAGTTTTGTTTTTGACCTGGTTCAACTTGCAAACTTTCAAAGAACCGGTTTGCTTTTCCACGAGCTAGAGAGCCACATTATTACATCACTGTATACGTCCATGCTTTCCCAGCTGCTAGCCCTGCAGCTAGAGCCAGTAACCCCATTCGCATCTCTGACCCCGCCCCACTAGCAACACTAGCCCACCACATTAGTGCTGCTAGCACCAAATACAACAATAACAATGACGGACAACATCATCTCTTTTACTTCTTCTTCTTCCTCTTTGAATTACTCAGACTGGATCCTACACTAGTTACTTTTTATGATGCCAGGTACATAGTTTTCACTGGTCTTGTTGGTCACAATAATCCCACCCCATCCCCTGACATAAGTGGCTCTTGGTTCTAGATCATCAAATTGTTGGTGCCACAGTTTTCCTGGTCAAGACTCATTTCTTTGGCTGTTGAAACATGAAGACCAGGTTCAAGATTAGGCACTGGCTCTGAACTGGCCCTGGAACTGTCTTGGTGGACAAGGGGTATAAGGCGACAAAAGGACCCTTTGCATCGCTCCTGTGGAGGACTGCCCCATATGGACAGTTGAAAGTCACACTTGGAAGATGCTCTGAACACTTACAGTAATGCTTTTATGGCTGAGGACGACAGTTGACTTGCTAACTTTAGGACTGCAGTTGTCATGAACAGTTTTGCACTCAAGTTTCCATCAATGAAGAGTTTATAACATCAGCGAAACTGACTTCATGTTAATACTGTTAATGTTATAGTCATGTTGTCTGTTGTTGCCCAAATGAGGATGGGTTCCCTTTTGAGTCTGGTTCCTCTCGAGGTTTCTTCCTCGTGTCGTCTGAGGGAGATTTTCCTTGCCATCATCACCACAGGCTTGCTCACTGGGGATAGATTAGGGATAAAATTAGCTCATGTTTTAAGTCATTCAAATTCTGTAAAGTTGCTTTGCGACAATGTTTATTGTTAAAAGCACTATATAAATAAATTTGACTTGACTTGACTTGACCCAAACCATTCCAGCAGAACTTCCAACAGCATAATAGAGCCTTTCTTTCTTTCTTTCTTTCTTTCTTTCTTTCTTTCTTTCTTTCTTTCTTTCTTTCTTTCAGTTTGTCACCAGCCTGTTTTGTCTTGAGCTACAATAAAGATCCAAAGATTCCATATTAAACTTTAAGGAAGAGGTGACTTTCTGGGTTAGCTTGCTATCTTGATTTCATACCAAGTGTTTGCATATTCTACTGTATTTGACACATTTCCCTATATTGAATTGACATGTGCACCCCTACACAAAACCAGGTATGTTATGAGTTTTCTGATAGTAAGTCCATAAATCTAAACACTCGCACTACCAGCAGATGGGAGCAACTTTACACTGTCTTTCTCAAGGTCAGTCTTTTGTCTGTGGAAGTACCAGGGCACCAGACACTAACAGGATGCTTCCAGGTAACAGAAAACTACATACGTGTGACACTCTGGGAAAACTATTCACATGGTCAAATTGTGACATTTTCTACTATATGAAGTTTGAACTGACCTGAACTGAAATACAGTATGTTTCTCTTTTGCGTTGATCTAAACCAGATGTACAGTTGTAGTATTTCATGTTTTTGTTATCATTAAATAATTCACCAAGTGCTGTTAGATAAATTACCCATATTTTCAATCATTTACACATTTTTAAACCACGTCTGCTATCATCAGTACAGAGTGTGTAAGCACTTTTCTTTGTTTTGATGATGATGTGACGGCACCTGTATCTGATTACAAATGGAATTGATTATGCTTGCTGTCTATTCACTGCACTATGGCACATTGCTATCCAGCATTTTTATCAAAACCTGACATTCACTGGAAGAGTAAATCACACTTAACTATCTTTAGGCAGACTGATTATTTTGACTATCTCGTTTGTTAAACTGTCTCCGCACACAGCATGATTATAATGTAAAGATTATAATGCAAAAATAATACTAATAAAAAAACATTTCCACATCATTCTGGTGAATTATTATTATTATTATTATTATTATTATTATTATTATTATTATTATTAGTGGTGGTGGTGTTATACTGTTTTAGTATAATTTTTGCAGGTGATTATAGGAAATCGCACGTGCTGATTGGTCAAGAAATTTGGACTATTTCTCAATAATCACCTCGAGCAACTCGGCAAAATGGCGGCCAATCGCTTTGTCACCGTAAGTGAGGAAGAATTACAAATTATGAAAGAACATGCTGTTCCTAAAAGCTTTAAAGATGCTATGAAGTTTGGTCTAAAACTGTTCAAAGATAAGGTGGAATTGTGATTTATTTTACCTATTTCAAAACAAAGTATTTTATGTGAGTGGGCACAGATAAGTGACAAAATCCTGCGCCACACTGTTATTACATTTGCATGGCACTTTTGAAGTTTGAAATTAATTCTTTTTTATATGATTCTTTAAAAATAATTACCTGTGTATTTATACTAAAACAATTGTCCACCTCAGGCTCAGTCAACATCGGTGAACAACTAGCAGTTACTGCCTGTGAATCTGATTTTCTCTGAATGGTGCTCTTTGAGGTCCTGTCAAATTGAAACTCTTAGGCGAGTCAGGGAGGGGATTTCCTGCCGAGGCTGTGCACAGTGTGTTAGCGTGAGCATGTAGCCTATGCGAAATGCATAGTGTGTTGGATTAGCACTAATCCTATGCTTTGGAAAATCGAAAATGTTGTCTTGGACCCCTCTGGGGTGTCACCAATCCATACTGTATGCAAAGTATGGAGTATGTGCGTCCAGCCGTGTCGATTTGCAGAGGTGAACAGACAGACAGACAGCCTTCCTTTAGTAGTATAGATAACCGAGATGAAGTTGGGGTTATTATTCACTGATATTCACTTCACCTTCGGCAAATAATTGTTAAATACAAGCTTTGGCCATATAAACATGTACTTTGGCTGTATTTGGTGTTATACCTTGAACTGATCTAAACTAAACAGCAATGATTAGGTAGAAGACATTGCAGCATTGCAATAAAGAAAATAAAATGTCTTTTTTTTCTTTTGTGTGCAGGTTATTTTTCATACAAAATATGACTTAATTACATTTATCTGCATTCCAGCATGATGGCTTTAAATCATTTTGTCTCCTGTGTGTCTGCTTCTCGTCTGACCATTCAGTGTGTGGGTGTGTGTGATCTCTGACCCTGTGTCCTCTTCTCTGACCCACAGATATCACTCATTGCTGTTAATATGATGGCGCCAGTGACCTTGAGGCCTACTTGTAAATACACACTCAGAGACATGCACCCCCCCCCCCCCCCCCCCCGCATTGTATTGAGTTTCTTTTTGACTTTTGAATTTTAAACATCTCTGCATGTCATGTAAGTTTGCTGTAAACAGTCATGTTTTAATTACTGATCATTTTCATAGTCAGTGCCCATATGTCTTTAGATAACATTGGTAGTTTAACAGGAAAAATTAAAGTTTCTCACATAATAATAATAATAATAATAATAATAATAATAATAATAATAATAATAATAATCCCTCTCCATTTCCAAACAACTTAGATTCATTATCATTATATGATAAAAATGGTTTGAAAAAAAATGTATATAATTCAATCATCCTGGTTCAAATCTACCTTTCAACACTTCCTTACACAATGAGAAAGTCTAAGCATGTTTTTCTGTGTGCATGTGATCAAGGGTGTTGATTAACCTGAGCACTTCTACAGAGCTGGTTCGGCGTCATACAGCAGCCTTGTTTAATACGCTGATTGCCATGAGAATTACAACTGAAGGATGAGCTTGGAATTTTTATCCAGCTCTGTGTATCCAGATAAATCCACTATGGCCTGTTTTACACACACCTGTTACATATATACATACACACAGTTTTATCCGGTCCACCTGTTGTCTATACGTCATAGAAATGGTTGTAATATTGGGCAAGAGGTGAGCATGTTCTGACCGTGAGATGAATGTGATCCTCTGGTGAATGCTAATGAATGTCATGTTGTTGGAAAAATGTACGCAGGGCCTGTGATACAGTCAAGCTGGAAAGTCTGCACACCCCTTTCACCTTCTCCACATTTTATTATGTTACAGACTTATTCTACAATACATTGAGTTCATTTTTTATCACAAAATTCTACACAAAATAGCCCATAATTACAAAGTGAAAGCAGGTTTTTAGAAAATATGCAATTTTATTTTACTGACAAAAATAGGCTATTTAGGGGTTACATATCTGTACACACCCTTAGCCTAATACTTGGTTGATGCACCTTTGGCAGCAACAGCTTCAAGGCATCTTGGGAAAGAAGCTATGAGCTTGGCACACTTGTTTCTGGACATTTTTGCCCATTCCTCTTGGCATATCCTTGCAAGCTCTGTCAGGTTGGATGGGGAGCATCGGTGCACAGCCATTTTCAGCTCCTTCCACAGATGTTCAATTGGATTCAGGTCTGGGCTCTGGCTGGGCCACTGAAGGACATTCACAGACTTTCTCCAAAGCCACTCCTTTGTTCTCTTGGCTGTGTGCTTCGGGTCGTTGTCATGTTGGAAGGTAAACCTTCGCCCCAGTCTGAGGTCCAGAGCACTCTGGAGCAGGTTTTCTTCAAGGATCTCGGTGTACTTACTGTAGCTGCATTCATCTTTCTCTCTATCAGGACTATTCACACCATTCCCGCTGCTGAAAAACATCCCCACATCATGATGCTGCCACCACCATGCTTCACTGTAGGGATGGCATTAGCCAGGTGATGAGCAGTGCCTGGTTTCCTCCAGACATGACGCTTGGTATTCAGGCCAAAAAGTTCAATTTTGGTTTCATCAGACCAGAGAATCTTGTTTTTCATGGTTTGAGAGTCCTCTAGGTGCCTTTTGGCAAACTCCAAGCGGGCTGTCATGTGCCTTTTACTAAGGAGTGGCTTCCGTCTGGCCACTCTACCATAAAGGCCTGATTTGTGGAGTGCTGCCTGGATGGTTGATCTTCTGAAAGGTTCTCCCATCTCCACAAGGATACGCTCGAGCTCTGTCAGAATGACCCTCAGGTTCCTGCTCACCTCCCTGGCCAAGGCCCGTCTTCCCTGATCGCTCAGTTTGGCTGGGCAGCCAAGTCTAGGAAGATTGTTGGTGGTTCCAAAGTTCTTCCATTTATGAATGATGGTGGCCACTGTGCTCTTTGGGACCTATAAAGCTGCAGTGACTTTTCTGTACCCTTCTCCAGATCTATGCCTTGACACAATCCTGTTTCCGAGGTCTGCAGATAATTCCTTTGACCCCATGGCTTGGAGTTTGCTCTGACATGCACTGTCAACTGTGGAACCTTATATAGGCAGGTGTTGGCAATCGCCAATCATGTCCAATCAATTGAATTTACCACAGGTGGACTCCAGTTAAGTTGTAGAAACATCTCAAGCAGTATCAGTGGAAACAAAATGCACCTCAGCTCACTTTTGGGGGTTATATCAAAGGGTATGCACACTTGTGTACATGTGATATTTTACATTTTGATTTTTAATACATTAGCACAAATGTCTAAAAACCTGATTTTACTTTGTCATTATGGGCTATTTTGTGTGGAATTTTGTGACAAAAAATGAACTCAATCAGAATAAGTCTGTAACATAATAAAACATGGAGAAGGTGAAAGGGGTGTGCAGACTTTCCGGCTTGACTGTATATACAGTACCAATGAGAATTTAAGTGTGGCCACACCTGCTCAGAGATAATACTTAATAATTTAGACTAATAATTAGCTGACATTAAAAGAAATAGTTTTTATGGTCTGTCCAGTGGCTTTCAGTAGATAGAACATTCACCCCTGCCTAACTTTCACACTTTCCATAAAAAAGCACATGAATGTCATTACTGCAAGAACTTTACTGACGCAATCAAATTCAAGGTCCGAATTATATGTAACTGAGACATGCCTCTGTTTTTGGAAACGCTCACATACAATTCCTGAGCAACTGTCCAAGAAGCACTTAAGTCTGAGTTAGATTTGAGGTCTCAATAATGATGTGTGCAATTTCAGCATTAAATCCTCACTGTGAAGTAATGCATATGGAATTATGTAGTGACCCCAAAACATGGGGCGCATCACCACAAAATGAGTCCAACTGGTAAAAAAATTAAAAAATAAATAAATAACTGTGTTTTCTTGGATATTCTAAATCTATAGTTAATTATCTTTAAAATAAAGGGCCATATGTTAAATTTGGTGCAGCCAATCCAGATAAGTTAACGAAAATGTTGAAAGTATCATCAACTTCATGGAAAATCAAGTTTGGAAGCAGATCATCTGTAAACTTTGTGATGTGTAAACTGAAATTAATGCATAACTCAGATTTACTTGGCCTACAAAGTCATATTTTTAGGCTGTTTTACAGTATAATATTTTGGTGATAGATACATTATAGATTAAGGAATGTAAGGGAGAGGAATATGGGGAGAGCTGAGGATGGGGGAGACTTGGGACAGTTTGTCTCATCTCATCTCATTCTCTCTAGCCGCTTTATCCTGTTCTACAGGGTCGCAGGCAAGCTGGAGCCTATCCCAGCTGACTACGGGCGAAAGGCGGGGTACACCCTGGACAAGTCACCAGGTCATCACAGGGCTGACACATAGACACAGACAACCATTCACACTCACATTCACACCTACGGTCAATTTAGAGTCACCAGTTAACCTAACCTGCATGTCTTTCGACTGTGGGGGAAACCAGAGCACCCGGAGGAAACCCACGCGGACACGGGGAGAACATGCAAACTCCACACAGAAAGGCCCTCGCCGGCCATGGGGCTCGAACCCGGACCTTCTTGCTGTGAGGTGACAGCGCTAACCACTACACCACCGTGCCGCCCGGGACAGTTTGTATTCCCATAAATTAATTTCAACCAATCAGGTTTTAGATTACATCAGAAGTTAAATGTTGCCCCTTAGAGTAACCAACTTACTTTGGAGCCAGAAGTTGGACACTGAATCAAATTATGTGCAGCTAAATATTTTAGTCAACAAAATCTTGTATTTTCCACTTTGCTGTCCACCTCCATCTTATGGTGTAATGTATGCTGGCAAATTCAGGATTCATTAGGAATTAAAGTGTGTAGCTGAGAATTACCATATACAGTATTATTTATTCAACTTAAATTCTGGGAAAAAAATTAAAGATTTTTTTTTCAAAATGGCCAGATGGGGAGAGTTGGGACAGTTCATGTTGCAGGTTTTTTTCTTGTGGTTTACAAATATGAAATTGTTTAAATTTTTGTTAAAAATGTGGGAGTGTATCTGCATGAGGATTAAACTTATTTCATTCCTTCTTGAGAACGGAACTGTTTTGTCGAGTAAGGCTTTGGGTAAACTGATATTTTTCTATTGCTGTACCAGCATTATGTGTTCATACAGTTCATATGTTACAAGTTTTGATAATAAATAAAAATTAAACATGTAGGCCTAGGTATTTTATTTTTGTCCCACGTCTCCCCACTATGTCCCAAGTCTCCCAACATAATGTCCTATATCTCCCCTCAATGTCTCCCTGCAAAAATAATGACAGAAAAGTGAAGCCTGAAGGGCAGTATATGTGACAAGCTGGGAAACTAATGTTGTGGTAAGAGGGTATAATAAATACTCTGTAATGCAGTATGACAGTGACTTCTCCCTGCGAAGAATTTCACACAATCTACAAAAGCTGAAAACTTGTCCCAAGTCTCCCTGCTCTCCTCTAGTGTATATGTGGCAAAATTAGGAAAAAAAATGATTTGTGGCTAAGTCTTTGACGCACTCTCGTTTCAAATCGCTATATCTCAGAATGAACTTTTGTGACACTGGACTCATTTTGTGGTGACATGCTCCAAATGTTAAACACTTAAAGAATATTTTATATTTTAAATTCTTAACAGTATTCCAAATGAAGCTTTGCATACTCTTGGCATCTTCCCAACCAGCTTTATGACAGAGTTTCTTCCAGGTGACTTTGCTTAATGTTTAGAAAAATATGCTGAGCTCTTCACTGCTTCTCTTTCTTAATGGAAAGTTCTTAATAAAAACTAAAACTACTACTGTTTGGTGGAGGGACAGGGATTCCATTTTTAGTGGAAAAATAGCCTTATTAAAACACATTTTCATTAAATTTATACATGGGAATAAACTTCACTATTTATTGTCTAAAGAAACATTAACTTTATAGCGGCCTCAATAATGGGATGTAGAAAAAGCAGTGTTTATACATAAAATATGTCAAATCATTAACATTTCAATACTGTAATTAGCTTGATGGTTGACATTTCTGGCATAAAATGCTCAATATAATGTGTTTATAATATTAAAATATAGTGTTTGCCTAATGTGCATAATATTTTAATTGTTCAGTTATTTTTATATGATAAAGTGGGTCTGTAAATGTATTTTATTTTTATTTTGTCTATTTACTTGTTTATTTGTTTGTTTGTGGAGGTTTTGCGCATTTATCCATTCATTCATTCAATCAAAACCGTTACATGAACTGTATACCTTTTTAGCTCTTCAGTCATCACAGATTTTCTTTTCTTATTCATGTTATTACTCTCTAACATTCACAAGCCTCAGAAGTGTTTTTGTGATGAGCTTTATTTACCTTCAGGGCTTATAAAGCTACATTTCTGCATGATACTGAATACATCCATCCGTTATCCGTAGCCGCTTATCCTGTGCAGCCTATCCCAGCTGACTATGAGCGAGAGGCAGGGTACACCCTGGACAAGTCGCCAGGTCATCACAGGGCTGACACATAGAGACAAACAACCATTCACACTCACATTCACACCTACGATCAATTTAGAGCCACCAATTATCCTAATCTGCATGTCTTGGGACTGTGGGGAAACTGGAGCACCCGGAGGAAACCCACGCAGACACGGGGAGAACATGCAAACTCCACACAGAAAGGCCCCCGTCAGCCACAGGGCTTGAACCCGGAACCTCCTTGCTGTGAGGCAACAGTCTTAACCACTACACCACCGTGCTGCCTGTAATACTGAATACAGCATATTTTAATTTCTTTCATTTAGCACATCAAGGCTCTGACCAAGTCATCTCTCTCTCTCTCTCTCTCTGAGAGTATCCTCTTCTCCTGGTGATCATTGAGTTCCACTGCTCTTTGGTGTGACTAAGACAGATGTGTTTAGTAGAAAGGGTTGAGATCAGGCTCTTGGATCAGGTGGCTCACGATGAAGACGGAGCTGTCCTACTTCACATACTAGAGCACCAGCTTCCCTTCTTTCTCTCATTCGAAGCAGTTGAAGTTCTTTTGTTCTCTTTTCTTTCTCCTTCTGCTTTTTTAATTTCAGTTGTGATGATTTCTCCACCATTTCCCACTGACATCTGCCTTAATTGAGTGGTTACTGTAGATGTTCATATTTCATTGCCATGAAAACATTTTCCACCCAGCAAGGCTTGCCAAAGCATTGCTATGATCTCATGCAGAATGTGAAATATTCAGAAATATTCTCATTATGAAAAAAAAAAAATGTGGACAACAGTGATGATTAGCCTGCTTAGTATTTAGAAAGTTTGAGCTCGAAAATATAAACAAGTAATCATGTAATTTTCTGCAAAACATAGCAAAGCATGCGTGAGCCAATTATAAATATGTATTACACACATGCACACATAAACCAGCTTGCCTAATCTGGCAGTATATTTAAATTCTGCCCAGTTTTTCGTTCTTTCCCTCTGCTTTCTAATGGTTTCTGCAGATTGTTGCTGCTTTTTATCGTGAAGATAAATCAGCTGTAACAAGCTGAAAACACCCGTAAATCTCACTCAGACTCCGCGTCATGGGCAGATTTTTAAGGGTCACTGTTGCCATGGAGACATGTTAGGACCTTCCCCTGGCCTCGGCCGATGCTGTAAAAGCCCTGCATTTGAAGCAGCCTTACACACTCTACACCCGGCTTTCAGCTGTCTTACTCACACTGACATTTAATGGTCAAAACAGACTAAAATTTAACATTGCCATTGAAGGCTTTGCTTTTGATACTCAGTTCGGGTTTCGGCAGTATTACCAGTGCTAAGTAATAAATCCCACAGACAAAGTAGAGAGGGTCCTGTTAAAAAGCACCTGGCTCTGTGCATCACCAAACCTAAGCATTAGTGACAGGGCATCTGTGACAAGAGAAACGAATGGACAAATGCAACTATCCTTTACACAATGTACAGTGAGAAATTTACAGCAATATAAATATAGATTAATTTATTTATTTAGCTAATTAGCCTGCTTAGTTTTCCATAAAGTATAAAATTTGGTGGATTACAACATGGCAACAATGAACCAATGATATCAGAAAGGTCTGTTAAAGGAATAGAATAGAATAGAATAGAATAGAATAGAATAGAATACCTTTATTGTCACTATACACATGTACAATGAGATTAAAGCATCTCCAATAACAGTGCAAACAGCGTGGAGAGAGAGAGAGAGAGAGAGAGAGGAAGAAAAAAAAGGGGGGAGGGTGTAAGGGGGGTAAGGTGCACAGTCCTGAGGTGTATGTGTTGTGTTACACATTATGGAGTGAGGTATTGCTCATTGCACATTATAAAGTATTGCACAGAGAGAGTCACATTATAAAGTATTGCACATTATAAATTATTGCACGAAGGAGTCACATTATAAAATAAAATATTACACATTATGAAGTATTGCAAGGTAAGGTAAGGTGCACAGTCTTGAAGTGTATGTGCTGTGTGTAAGGTGCACAGTCCTGAGGTGTATGTGTTGTGTGTAAGGTGCACAGTCCTGAGGTGAATGTGTTGCGTTTCACATTATGGAGTGATGTATTGCACATTATAAAAGTATTGCACAGAGAGAGTCACCTTATAAAGTACTGCACATTATAAATTATTGCACGAAGAGAGTCACATAGTAAAATAAATAGACTATAAAGTCAGAGCATATCTGAATTCAGGGCGGTTATGGCTTTTGGAAAGAAGCTGTTTTTGAATCGATTTGTCTTTGTCCTGATGCACCTGTAGCGCCTCCCTGAGGGCAACAGGTCGAACAGATCAAAGCCAGGGTGGGAGCTGTCCTTGATAATGTTCTTAGCTCTACTAAGGCAGCGGGAGGTGTAAATGTCCATCAGGGAGGGGAGAGGGCAGCCAATGATCTTCTGTGCTGCCTGAACTACCCTCTGGAACCTCTCCCTGTCTGCAGCAGTGCAGCTGCCATACCATACTGTAATACAGTAAGTCAGCAGGCTCTCGATGGATGAGCGGTAGAAGGTCAGCAGCAGGTTGGAGTTTAGGTTGTACTTCCTGAGGATTCTCAGGAAGTTTAGCTGCTGCTGAGCCTTCTTAATGACTGCTGTAATGTTTACTGACCAGGAGATGTTGGCAGAGATGAGGAAGCCGAGAAACCGGAAGGTGTGGACCCTCTCCACATACTCGTTGTTGATGTACAGGGGCGCTAGGTCGGTGCTGTGCTTCCTGAAGTCAACAATGAGCTCTTTGGTTTTCTTGGTGTTCAGAGTGAGGTTATTTTCTGAATATCAGGCTGCCAACTTCAGGACCTCCTCTCTGTAGGCTGCCTCGTCTCCCTTTGAGATGAGTCCAACCACTGTGGTGTCATCAGCAAACTTGACGATAAGGTTGTTGTTGTGGGTCGGACTACAGTTGTGGGTGTAGAGGCAGTACAGGAGGGGGCTCAGCACACAGTCCTGTGGAGAGCCGGTGCTCAACGTGCGGGTGGAGGAGAAGTGGGGGCCAAGTCTCATAGTCTGGGGCCGGCTGGTAAGAAAGTCCTTTATACAGGCACATGTGAGAGGGGGGAGGCCGAGAGTGTCCAGTTTACTGATAAGGATGTCCGGGATTATTGTGTTGAAAGCAGAACTGGGTCGAAGTCTGGGGGGAGGTGGTCCTTGATGTGCTGAAGAACTAGTCTCTCGAAGCACTTCATGATTACCGGAGTGAGGGCCACAAGACGGTAGTCATTCAGGCTGGTGATGGGAGACTTCTTCGGCACCGGGATTATTGTAGCTGATTTTAGGCAGGGCGGGATGACTGCCTGAGCCAGGGAGAGGTTAAAGATCCTGGTGTAGGTAGGGGAGAGCTGGTGGGTACACGCTCTGAGCACCTTACCAGGTACTCCATCTGGGCCGGCAGCTTTCTTGGGGTTCACTGCCAGGAGCACCTGTCTGACATCGTGCTCCTGTACAGTGAATGGGGTGATGTACGAACTGTGTGGTGGTGGGGGCAGGGCTGGAGCAGATGAGTGCTGCTGAGATGTTTCAAAGCGAGCAAAGAAGCAATTTAGCTCCTCTGCCAGCGGCGCACTCCAGTCTAAAGGAGAACTGAAGGCAAATTTTTTATGATCAAAATTCTATTTATCTCATTTTATTAAATATAGGAATGCATTTTTGACAGCTATTTTGTCACTGCTATAGCAAGTTATGAGTGTTTGAAATATGCTATGTAATAAATCAGTCCATATGTCAAAGCAATGGCCGTAAACGAAATTCGTTGAGACCTGTGCGAGTCATCGTAGGGCCGAAGTAAAATCTCATCTCATCTTATTATCTCTAGCCGCTTTATCCTGTTCTACAGGGTCGCAGGCAAGCTGGAGCCTATCCCAGCTGACTACGGGCGAAAGGCGGGGTACACCGTGGACAAGTCGCCAGGTCATCACAGGGCTGACACATAGACACAGACAACTATTCACACTCACATTCACACCTACGCTCAATTTAGAGTCACCAGTTAACCTAACCTGCATGTCTTTGGACTGTGGGGGAAAGCGGAGCACCCGGAGGAAACCCACGCGGACACGGGGAGAACATGCAAACTCCACACAGAAAGGCCCTCGCCGGCCACGGGGCTCGAACCTGGACCTCCTTGCTGTGAGGCGACAGCGCTAATCACTACACCACCGTGTCGCCCCGAAATAAAATGTACAGTGGAAATCAAAGTGACCAACATCTGCCAACGTTGTCAAAAGACACGCGCACCCTCCTTCAAATGCTGATGTAATCAGGAAAGTTTGAAAAAAAGTAGGCAGTAATTATCATTTAAACTCGTTTTTGTGCAATATTTCGTTTGGAAAACAGTTTTCAAAATGGTGGCACTGACACCTGGCTGACACTTCATATGTGTGCATGTGTGTGTTCACTGCTTCAGATGGGTTAAATGCAGACAGGAAATTTCACAAGTGTGTGATGAATAAAGTTGTGCTTTCTTTCTTTTTCTTTCTTTAAAACTGAAAACATAATTGAATAACACATTAATTAAGAAATAAAGCAAGTTTAAAAATGACTTCAGTTCTACTTTAAAACATGTTTGGTCATTGCAGATAATAATAATAATATCTGGGGCGGCACGGTGGTGTAGTGGTTAGCGCTGTCGCCTCACAGCAAGAAGGTCCGGGTTTGAGCCCAGCAGCCGGCAAGGGCCTTCCTGTGTGGAGTTTGAATGTTCTCCCCGTGTCTGCGGGTTTCCTCCGGGTGCTCCAGTTTCCCCCAAAGACATGCAGGTTAGGTTAATTGGTGGCTCTAAATTGACCGTAGGTGTGAGTGTGAATGGTTGTTTGTGTCTCTGTGTCAGCCCTGTGATGACCTGGCGACTTGTCCAGGGTGTACCCCGCCTCTCGCCCATAGTCAGTGGAGATAGGCTCCAGCTTGCCTGCGACCCTGTAGAACAGGATAAGTGGCTACAGATAACAGATGGATAGATAATAGTATCTAGTTTGTTTGTTTTTTATGTTATCTTTTATTATTACACAAGTTTGCTGAATACTTGATTCTGATTATAGCATTCTGCAGTCTGTTATTATTTCAGTATAATGGACCATTGCTATGGACCACGTCATTAGTGCAAGCAATAAAATCATTTTTAAATCAATAAAATCATGTGTAAATCAATATTTTTGCCAAATTATTGATTTCTTGATTCTGGGTTCGAGCCCAGTGTCCAACGGGAGCCTTTCTGTGAGGAGTTTGCATGTTCTCCCCGTGTCCACGTGGGTTTCCTCTTGGTGCTCCGGTTTCCCCCACAGTCCAAAGACATGCAGGTTAGGTTAATTGGTGGCTCTAAATTGACCGTAGGTGTGAATGTGAGTGTGAATGGTTGTCTGTGTCTATGTGTCAGCCCTGTGATGATCTGGAGACTTGTCCAGGGTGTACCCCACCTCTCACCCATAGTCATCTGGGATAGGCTCCAGCTTGCCTGTGACCCTGTACAGGATAAGTGGTTGCAGATAATGGATGGATGGATGAAATTGATTTCTTTTGTAAGTAGTCATGAAATAAGTGGGAGAATGTACAGCGAGCCTGCCTTTTTTGTGAAATAAATCCCTTCAGGAATATTCAAAACCTCACTGTTTCACATTGGGGTCCTGTATCACCCTGTTGAGGTTTACTTTGCAATAATGACCAACTCTCAGTGCATTATCTCTTACTTATCAGATATCATGTATATAATAATCTTTTTTCTTTTCGTTATAAGGTAAATTTCTTTTAAAAACATATTTTTAATTAAAAAAAATACTTGTGGGAAAAGAATGCTGGAGATGGAGTTGCCAGGTAGAAGGAAAAGAGGAAGACCAAAGATGAGATTTATGGATGTGGTGAAGGAAGACATGACGATGGTTGGTGCGACAGAAAAAGATACGAAGGACAGGAGGAGATGGAGGGACATCATCCGCTGTGATGACCCCTAACATCACAGCTGAAAGAAAAAAGAAGAAGAAATAAAATAATAATAATAATAAAAATAAATAATAATTATTATTATTATAATAATAGTATGATTATTTGTAAATGGACAAGTGCCAGACATATCATGTAAAAGGGTATGTTGATAAGTTTTAATCTTAATGGCCAGGCTACATGAGCTGTGGTCTTTCTCTCTTTATGGTTACTTGCATTGTTTCAGCAGACTAACTGGACCAGGTGTCAATCTTGAGTTTAAATGAGTTTCTGTGACTGCACTACATAGAGGTGGCATGGTGGTGTAGTGGTTAGCACTGTTGCCTCACAGCAAGAAGGTCCTGGGTTTGAGCCCAGAGGCCGATGAGGGCCTTTCTGTGTGGAGTTTGCATGTTCTCCAATGCTAGGGCCTAACATGACGTCTGCGTGGGTTTCCTCCAGGTGCTTCAGTTTCCCCCACAGTCCAAAGACATGCAGGTTCGGCTAATTGGTGGCTCTAAATTGATCCTAGGTGTGAATGGTTGTTTGTCTCTGTGTGTCAGCCCTGCGATGACCTGGTGACTTGTCCAGGGTGTACCCTGCCTCTCGCCCATAGTCAGCTGGGATAGGCTCCAGCTTGCCTGCGACCCTGTACAGGATAAGTGGCTCCAGATAATGGATGGATGGATGCACTACGTAGAGTTTCAAGTACATAAGTGCACAACACAGCTCCTATTTCATGGCTTAATACTAATAATAAATGAATAAATATGAACGTGTATTGATGTCATGCTGAATGTTTAAATCCAGCACATTATGCTATTTACTGTAGATTTATTAATAAGCTTGACCTTTTATGAGGAAAATATAAAAATGTTCCTATATTCAAGAAAGTATTCCCAAACCTCGAGGCATTCGAGATGTTATCCATCTCATCATGTGTTGGTTTTGTTTTGCTCTGATTCTGGTCCTCTCTCAGCTGCCAAGTCATCAGTTGCCAAACCATTCACTCAGTGCACATGAAAAAGACACAAACACACATGGCAAAAACACACTTCAATTACTTTACATTGTTTGGTCCTTTCATTAACCTTTACACTGCTGGCTTATTACAACTTCAAGCATGCCTGAAAATGAATAGGGGAAAATGAACATTTGTATAAATTTGTCAGTCAGAACTTTAGGGCAGATTCCATGGACAGTTCCCGTGAGTTGCGGCCAGAGTATGCTCTCAATAATAAAGGCCCCAAGGTTTGATGGGAACCAGATGCTCACACTCTGATTCAATGAACCATGAAGTTTAATGGAGAACCTCAAAAATGACCTGGGCATAGAAAGGTAAAGTTCTCTCTTTGTATAATGATATATCAGGAGGAGTTTGGAGTACACCTCCCTCTTAAAGTAAGGGATCTCTCTCTCTCTCTCTGTGTGTGTGTGTGTGTGTGTGTGTGTGTGTGTGTGTGTGTGTGTGTGTGTGTGTGTGTGTGTGTGAGATCAGCAAGGTATTAATCCTTACTTTAGAATCAGTGTCCTTTATGAAGCGATACACTAAATGTTCGGCTTCTTTATGTAAAGGTAGACGTCTTTGAGTTTTATCACTGACAGAATTTAACAATAAATTTTACAGAAATTTACTGGAAACTATTAACTCAATTTTCATTGACTCCTGGCTCTATTTCTCTCTAGAGAGGTTTTGTTGACTTTCAAATATAACATTTTTCCTCGTTGCTCTATATTCAATAATTTTAATCAAACTCTTGAACTCCTGAAGATTTCCTGCAATTTAACTGTGTGATAAATGCTAAAACATGGATCAGAGGAAAGGTCACTTTTTTGAAACACAAGATGCGAGAAGAAACCAGAATGACTGAACAATGAACTTGATGTTCCTTTTGGTTTATTTGTAATCCGACTGATCCAAAGCCAAAGGCAAAGCCGGTGATTATGAAGCTATGGATCCACAAAGACACAACTGGCAGTGATTAGTATGCATTTTCAGAGAATCTCCTCATTGAGTGACCTGGAGGTCAGCACACATGCTCAGTGAGAGTGGGCGAGTTAGGCAGTCCGAGGGGCCTGAATCTCGAGACAGCCCTCTTTCAGCACCTGATCTGCTTCTCTGCAGCTGCACCTTTTGGGGAGTGCAGCATATCCATCCTCTTTTCTGGCTTTGAGAAGGTTTGAGAAACAGTTCACAGAGTCACAGAGGAAGGGATGAGGAAATATGTTACCTTGGCTGTCTTTGTTTTGAAATGTAAGCGCTTATTAATGGAAAAACATATAAATTCTAAAAAAATAAAATAAATCATGGTTTGAACAACACATTTTAGCATTTGCCCCGACTTTGACAGTGAATCATTTCCAATCCTTACTTAACCCTATCTTCTATTATATGGCACATGTAGAAGGTTTGTGACATTTTTAGGAGAGGGGTTGGCATCTCAACACTGCTAAGCACTTGGCTTGATACATCCTTTGGGGAATTTGCAGAATTTCTGACGATCTTGTATTAGTTATGTGAACATCCTTTACAAATGGGTTTGTGGCCTGTGGTATTGGCTTGGATATGGCTGTTCCACTTGCATATTAGTTCCAAGGATAAGATTTCATTACCTCCTAAATTTGCTTTAATCTCGAAAAAATGAATGTTTTCATCTTTGGCCCCTGACAGTGACTTCACTTGGCTGGTAAGAGATGGAGGCACGGGGGAGAATCCATCTTCTAATCTATAAGAAGGGACAGAAATTAAGTTCCAGTAAAAAGCCCTACATTTAGCTTGTCAAGTCTGTCAGGGCTGCAGTGCGCGGCCACATCAAACGTCTGTTTGTCTTGTGCATACCTCCTTCAGCGGCTGAATGTTGCCAGGATACATTTCTTTCTTGCCAAAGCTCTCCTAAATATTAATCTTAAGTGTTTTGCAAATCCCCTATCAGCATCTCGGAACTGCTGACAGCTACACCAAGCACACATTTCCTGGGAAAAGGAAGGAGGGGAAAAAAAACTGTGGTTTTAAGGCTTCTGACTAAGAGCATCTGCTCCAGATCTGTTTTTATTTGCCTCATTACAGCCGCCTCTGCTGCACAGGAATGGCTGCCACTCCACTTTAGTCATTACTGTTGCAGGATATCCAAATGTGCCGTGAGGGGATTTTCAAGCCAGAACTGCTTATCACCTCCATCAAGCTTTTGTCAGAGATTAAGAGCTCTCGGGAATATTGTAGATCAAAAAAAAAAAAAAAATGTTACAGATGTTGGCAAAGATTATAGCGCCTTTCCTGTTCAAGTGTGATTGTTTTAGATTATTTGATTTAGTGTTCTGGCTTGCACCATTCAAATATATTCAATACTGTTTATAGCAGAGCGGAGCCCCATACTTAACAGACTATGGTAATACATCAACCTGATTTTTGATGTCTTAACCATACGACGTACGTACATACAATACATATGATGAATGACAAACATGTAAAGGGGAGTCCCATATACAATTCGTACATTGGGGGAGTGCCTGTTAGAGAGCGCACTTGTCCTGGGCCATAGTGAGGTAGGGTGGCCAGTTCCTTTCCTTGCCGCCTTTAACTTCCTCAGTGTTTCCACCAGGTCCCCATTCACTGCTGGGTGGACAGGGAGCGAGCCCCAGATCCCCGTCGAGCCGAGGCTCGAACCAGGGACCGTTCGCTTAGCGGTCAAGCGCTCTAACCACTTGGCCACCTGCGCTCCAACAAACATGTACCACTACAGGGAACCTGACTGTAAGTGCAAGGCAATGTCTCTCAAACACTTGACTACTGGACAATAAAATTTGTATCTTTTTATTTACATAAGATAGATGGGTTTTTATCCAGCGCTTATTTTTAATTTGCTTAAAAAATAATGCGGGATTATTTACTAATACATTTTACGAAAGATATTCATGCCAGTTTCATCTAGAAATAGTTAAAACAGTTTTATTAGTCTACTAGCTTGTTGAACAATTGACAGTTTCTATCATGTAAGGGCGAGAGATGGATGTCAGAAAAGTTTTATTGAAAACACACTAGCAAACAGATCCAAAACACAGACAAAGGCAGAGTCGAAAAACAGCCAGTGGTGGAGCGAGGCACAGACAGGATATCAGAATTAATGTAATACTCACAGTTCAAAAACACAAACACAGTCAAAACCAGAAAAGTGATACAAACTACAAGGCTTTCTTAAAGTCTCTGTGTTACTGAGAGTCTTTCTATGTATGCACTGTGTTTGAGCTCAAGAATTGGTCCATGCTTATTAATCCGAATGGCGTGCACATGCTTTACAGTCTGTGGCTGCACGCTCTGATCGCCAAAGCACATGGACATGAAAGCTGTAACCAGACAATGGGTTGACATATTAAGTTTGATATTCGATTATACAGTGGTGCTTGAAAGTTTGTGAACCCTTTAGAATTTTCTATATTTCTGCATAAATATGACCTAAAACATCATCAGATTTTCACACAAGTCCTAAAGGTAGATTAAGAGAACCCAGTTAAACAAATGAGACAAAAATATTATACTTGGTCATTTATTTATTGAGAAAAATGATCCAATATTACATATCTGTGAGTGGCAAAAGTATGTGAACCTTTGCTTTCAGTATCTGGTGTGACCCCTTTGTGCAGCAATAACTGCAACTAAATGTTTCTGGTAACTGTTGATCAGTCCTGCACACCGGCTTGGAGGAATTTTAGCCCATTCCGCCGTACAGAACAGCTTCAACTCTGGGATGTTGGTGGGTTTCCTCACATGAACTGCTCGCTTCAGGTCCTTCCACAACATTTCGATTGGATTAAGGTCAGGACTTTGACTTGGCCATTCCAAAACATTAACTTTATTCTTCTTTACCCATTCTTTGGTAGAACGACTTGTGTGCTTAGGGTCGTTGTCTTGCTGCATGACCCAGCTTCTCTTGAGATTCAATTCATAGACAGATGTCCTGACATTTTTCTTTAGAATTCGCTGGGCTAATTCAGAATTCATTGTTCCATCAACAATGGCAAGCCATCCTGGCCCAGATGCAGCAAAACAGGCCCAAACCATGATACTACCACCACTATGTTTCACAGATGGGATAAGGTTCTTTTGCTGGAATGCAGTGTTTTCCTTTCTCCAAACATAACGCTTCTCATTTAAACAAAAAAAAGTTCTATTTTGGTCTTATCTGTCCACAAAACATTTTTCCAATAGTCTTCTGGCTTGTCAACATGATCTTTAGCAAACTGCAGATGAGCAGCAGTGCTTATTTTGGAGAGCAGTAGCTTTCTTCTTGCAATCCTGCCATGCACACCATTGTTGTTCAGTGTTCTCCTGATGGTGGACCCATGAACATTAACATTAGCCAATGTGAGAGAGGCCTTCAGTTGCTTGTGACCTCGCCGACTATTACACGCCTTGCTCTTGGAGTGATCTTTGTTGGTCGACCACTCCTGGGGAGGGTAACAATGGTCTTGAATTTCCTCCATTTTAGACACAATTTGTCTGACTGTGGATTGGTGGAATCCAAATTCTTTAGAGATGGTTTTGTAACCTTTTCCAGCCTGATGAGCATCAACAACGCTTTTTCTGAGGTCCCCAGAAATCTCCTTTGTTTGTGCCATGATACACTTCCACAAACATGTGTTGTGAAG